>NC_057810.1:467949215-467953445 GCF_018294505.1 Triticum aestivum | reverse complement strand
CCTTGCCGGGCCACCCGACAAGACCCTTGCCATAGGCGACAGCAGGGCCACTGCCAGGCCCACACCAACCAACTCCCCGCCGCCGTTCGCATGTAGCTGCCAGCCCAACCAGTTGGGCAGGCACCTGCGTGGCAACATGCAGCTTCTAGGCCAACTCAGCACGCGCCTGCGTGGTGGCATGCAGATCTTCGTGGAGGCTCCACCACCGCGCCACCTCAGCTGCTTGCCTGCCTACATGGCACTGCATGTATTGCTGGCCAGGGCGCATGTCGAAGCGAGGAGGAGCGGCGACGGACGGGACGGGCCTCACTCCCGTTCCCGATAAAGTGAGGGACACCTAAGCCATGCATTAAATGCATCTTGTCTTGTAATACGAGCGATAAGCTCGCAACACTATAGGCCCTTCCACCTCCTGTGTGCCACTGTGGCAGCCCCTTTCGCCTACAAAAGGCGGCCCAGGGCATACAGGAAAAGGATTCAACTCTTTCGAACCACGCAGCACCCATAGCTAGTTCGAGAGCTCAAGAACACTCAATACATCCACCAAACCAGGACTAGGGTTTTACGCATCCTCGCGGCCCGAACCTGGGTAAACGATCCCGGTGTCAATTGCCAATCCTGCTCTTCTCGGAACCCCATGCCCCGCAACCGTAGTAGGGATTCTTGTGATCCCATAGGTGTTGTTTCCCACCGACATCTTTGGCGCGCCAGGTAGGGGGCGCGATTGTGAGAATCCGGTCTAGCAGTTGACCTAGCTGTTCTTCATCGCCATGGCTCCTAAGAAGAAGACGACCACGGTGATCGGTTCGTCTGGGACCGGATTGCCAGTACCGATGCGGACCAGTAGCAGGCTAGTCGTGGAGAGGACTCGTGGCGCGGCCCGCGAACATCCACATCACCCTGGCGGTCCAGGCCTGGCGAGCGGCGTCGTTCGTGCACTAGGCGACGAGCCGGCAGTCGCGGGCTCCAGAGACGGAGTCGGCCCCCCCGCAGGAGGCGCGGGCCCTCCAGGGGCGCTGCCATCCCACCAGACGGTGGCGCGGCGGCCTCCAAGACGCCAACACCGGCGCCCACGGCGCTCTTCTCAGGTTGTGCGTGACGAGAAGGGCCGCCCTGCCGGTGACCCTGGGCGCCGTCCTGGGAAGAGTCCCATGCGCCCTTCACATGATGAGGAAGGCCAACATGCACGCTGATGTGCTGACGGGGATGGCACACGGCTGCAGGGTCGTGGCGCGGCTCCTTCTAACGCGGTTAGAAGTCGAGGCACATCGCGGTCCACCCAGCTTTCGCCGCCACCCATGTCAGCGGAAGCCCTGGCACGCGTGCAGCTGCTCCTCAATTTTCCTCCCACCGCGGAGAAGCTCGACGAATGGAGGGCAACCGTCCGGAGCCTCGTCGGCATCGCCAACAACGATGAGTTGCGGCCAGAGGGACCCGTAGGCCGTCGCTCCGTCGGGCCACCGCATGCCAGCGGAGGCTGGGCCGGAGGCGATGCGGCCACGGTGCACTCTCCTCCTCCATCCTGACCATCGCGGGTGTCGGTCCGTCGCGACGGCGCTCGTGATGATATCTCCATAGCGTCGCCCGACCCGCGAACCCACCGCGACCAACGCCAGGTTCTTCGGGAGCAAGCTCATGAAGACGCTCGAACCACCATTGAGCGCCGGCGTGACATGCGCCACCAGTCGGACAGGCGGGCAGGGCCCCCTATGGACCACCCAGCACCGGGAGGCTACGGTGGCCTACCTTACGAGGTGGGCTGTTCGGCCTTCACCCATGAGCTGCGGTAGTTCTAGTGGCCCTCCCACCGCACGTTCAAGCCCGACGTTGGCGAAAAGTACAACGGCAAGACTGACCTGTCAGAGTTCCTCAGCATCTACACCATCGCGATGCAAGCTACTGGGGCCCGCAACGACAAGGTGCTTGCCAATTACTTTCCGTTGGCACTCAAGCCCAATGTTATGTCATGGTTGATGCACTTGCCGATGGACTCCATTTCATCTTGGGCGGATCTGTGTCATGAGTTTGTTGGCGCCTTTACCGGAGGCCACCAAGCTCATGTCCAGGCGAGTGATCTGCACATCATCCCCCAGAAGGAAGGAGAAAACTTGCGCAAGTACATCCAAAGGTTTAGCCGAGTGCAGTACAACATCCCCGGCGTTCACCCTACCGCCGTGATCAGTGCATTCCATCAGAATGTGCGCAATCGTAAGATGCGTGAAGAGCTAGCGATGAACAAGGTCAGAGATGTGGCTGAACTTTATGTTCTGGCCGATCGGTGTGCTCGCGCTGAAGAGGGAAGGAAGTACCCCGGTGAAGACGCCGGTGCGGAAACCGACTCCACGAATGATACCGCCACCTCGGCGAAGAAGGGTCGGTGCCGTAACAGGAAGCGCAGGAGCAAGACCATGCTTGCCGCTGAGGGATCCGACGATACCGGCGCTACCAAGAAACCCAAGGCAAGTGACCCCGAGAAGGAGGTTGCTGGGTGTGCCGCTTGCCGGGCCTTGGCGGCTGCCGATAAGCCAGGGGGCTCCGACAAGCAGTATTGCAAGATCCATCGCACCAAAGGCCACGATCTCCAGAACTGCCAGCAAGTAGAGCTGCTCGCTGAGAAGCAGAAAGCTGAATATGAACGGCGGGACAAGGAGAAAGGCCAAGAAGGTGCCAAAGGATCCGGCAAGGAACGTGGCGGTCAAGGGGGCCGCCGCGGCAAGTACAATTGGCAGGAGAGGCCCGCCCGGGGCCGCAACAAGAAGCAGGAAGACGATGATCATGACAAGGACGATGAGTCCGGCGACCACGGGTTCCAGAAAGCCACAGAAGCCATGTGCGTCAACGATGGCGCCTCGCTGCAGACATCCCACCGCCAGCTCAAGCAGTGGGCATGTGAGATCACAACGGTGGAGCCGTCGGTCGATGCACGGAAGCCGCTGAGGTGGTCCAGCATGCCTATCATCTTTGACACCGAGGACCACCCTGACCGCGCTACTGCGGTTGGGTGCTTTCCGTTGTTGGTCTCACCAACAATCCGCAACCTCAAGGTGACGAAGATGCTGGTTGACGGCGGGGCCGGTCTGAACTTGATCTCACCTGTTGTGATCAAGAGGCTGCAAATCCCTGATGGAGACCTCGAGGAGACATGCACATTCGTAGGGGTCAACCCGGGGAGGAGCCAGCCGAAGGGAAAGATCACGCTGCCCGTGATGTTCGGAGGTGAGCTGAACCACATGACGGAGAGGATTACTTTTGATGTAGCCGAGATCCCCTTGCCCTACAACGGGATCCTTGGCCGCCCAGCACTAGCCAAGTTCATGGCAGCTTCACATTACGCCTACAACATGCCGAAGATGCCCGGGCCGATGAACATCATCACCGTCACCTCCGACAAGAAAGATGCGCTCATTTGCACCAACCAACTCTACCAGGAAGCAGTTGCAGCAGCTGCCGCCAAGGCACCTACTCCTGCCGACGGAGCCCCGGGAGGGAAGAAAACCGGCGAGACCCCTCGCACCCACTCCGGCACCTCTTCGGGGTATTGCGCTCCCGTTGAGGAAGTGCCAGAGAGCTCCGCCGACAAGAGCAAGAAGTCCAGAGCTGCACCACCAGAGACCAAGAAGGTGCCCGTCAAGGAGGACGGTTCGGGGGGAGCTTTCACCATAAGCTCCACCCTCGACAGCTAATAGGAAAGTGAGCTCTTCACTTTCCTGCGGGTGAATGTCGATGTGTTTGCATGGCAAGCCTCCGACATCCCCGGTGTTACTGTGACGCCCGGATAATCATGCTACAGTAATCCCACGCTAACCATTCCACGTCACCTCGGTTACTGTTGCTAACCTCGCAATGATTCGAAACCGTTTCGAAATTTAGATTCTAAATATGTCAAACAACAAACGTTTTCAAAGTTGAAACAAAAATGTTCGGTGGGTGTCGAATATTACAAGGGTAATTATAATAAAGAAAACATATTTTTAGAAAGTGCCTGAATATTTTAAAATGAATTAAAACAGAAAAGAGAAATAATAAAAGAAAATGCAAAACAAAAAACAAAATAGGAAAAAAAGGAAGAACTCCCCCCACTAGGCTACGGCCCAGCAGGCCACCGCCCCTCCTTTTTGGGCCTCAACACACCAGGCCGCCAGGCCGGCCCACCCCGCCGCCATAACCTCCCCCAATCCCCCCCAGTACACGACCGACACCCCCCCACTTCCCCCCGCAAAATATCTCCTC